>NW_023605305.1:89666053-89691367 GCF_014898055.3 Talpa occidentalis
ATTCCTATTAAGGAGCTGGGTGAGGCCACTATTACTAATCAGGGTGCTGCTGCCTTTAGAAGAGCTGCAGCATGGGCCTCCCCTGGTGGCGCAGTGGTTGAGCGCTGGGCTGCGAGGCTGCCTGCAGCTCTGAAGCGCAGGTTCGTTCTCATTCCCCAGCCACCAGCGAGGGTCCCACAAAAAAAAAAAGAAGAGCTGCAGCAAAAACCAATACTGAAGCACTCCTTTTCATTCTTTGACTTCTGTCATAAAATCAAAAATCTTCTTTGGGTTTCTTTGGTTTGCAAAAACAGGCACCGATGTAAAGTGGCATAACATAAATTTTTAAAATGTGGTGGAGACCTGTAATACTGCATTTCATTGTCTATTTTCCCATGATCAAGATAAGATGCATCAAAAATAAAATAATTGCCCTGTTTTTTAACTATGAAATTTGTGTAGTAAATGAACATGGCTTATCTCTGACTAGTCTTATTTGATTATAAATGCTTACTGCTGGCATGAGTAACAGAAGTTGAGTACTGTAATGTTATCATGCACTAGCAGTTACTATTTAAGTTTTAATCCATGATTTATATATATATATATATAATATAGTGCCTATTTTATATACATGTGTGTGTATATATATGTGTGTGTGTGTGTGTGTATATATATATATATATATATTATATATATATATATATTATAACAACCAGTACATTTGGCCTTGTTCTGTGAAACATTTTCATCTATGCCATGATAGAGAAAAAGGAGGTATGCTTATGCTTATCACATTTTCAGGTAACCTCAGCCTGAAAGGGTAAGTTAATATGACAGTTGACAGAATCAAGATTCTGAAAAGGCTCAATAAGGGGGAAAGACAGTGAAAAACGAACAGGCTAAAAAAATTACTGGAAAAAATAAATTCTATGATTTTTTTAAAGGCAGAGATGGATATATCATGAGAAAGTACAGTCAGAGCAGTCTAGGATACTATCAGTTTGCTGTCTGAGATTTGACAATTTTGCTTGACTATACTCAATGATTCAATACCTTTTGATAATTTATATTTTCTCTTTCACAAGTTATTAGAAAATGGTACAAAGGGCAAAAGTAGGTATTATTCTCCAGTCAGCATTTATTTACCTTCTTTGTTCTTAGTAGTAATCCGAATTATTTTTGCAAGACCCCTCCTCCGGGAAATATTATTATCAGCCATTTGGCTTAGATACAGTTAAAACCAACCTCATTGGCCATGCTGCCAATCAGCATATCCTGTCACCAGGACACTAACTAGCTCGGACACAGACTACTATTCTAAAAAGGCTGATGAGATGTGATGTTTGCATGCACTGAGGTTTTCTGTGAGGAAAATCTTTTCATCTTCCTTTTTGTAAATTTCTATTATGAGAAGAGATTACTTTTTTTTAAGATTTATTTATTTATGCACACAAGAGCTGGGGTACAGGCCAGAGATGTGGGGTTGAGAGGATTCACCAGAGACAGAGTGGGGAACAGAACAGGCAGACTGACTGAAATACACTGCTGAGGGGAGCAGCGGGTGAGACAGGAGAGGTCTGCCTCGCCATGTGGGTTTCTTCCTGGCCAGCCGGGGGATTGAACCCGCGCTGCAGAGGTTGCAGATTGCTTCATAGTATGGTGCTTAACCCCTTGCGCTACCAGAGAGGCAGAGAAGAGATTACTTTTTACAGGACATATAAAGTTAGACTGTGAAACCTGGCTCTACCATGTAAGGGAATCCTCAACAAGCAGGGCTGATGGAACTTTAAGTGGAATGTGGGGGAGAAATCAAACCACTGAGTCACAATGGTAAGAAGTCAGATTTTAGGTTTCTTCACTTAAGCTGCTAACTCAAAGCCCATGTGGCTTTTCATGTGGTAAATCAATTATATTTATTTTAAAACCAGAAGCAGTTAACTTTCATACCATGTATCATATCATGTATTAAGAGTCATAACCTATAGAAGCAGATACTATATATTAATGATTCTTTGTTTACCTGGCAGGCACATGATAAGTACTTAATAGAATTTTATTGAATAATGAGTTTACAATGAAACTAATGAAAACTCTAATGAAAGCATACATTAAATGTTTATAAATTTGTTCAAGTGAGGGGTTAAGTAAAACTAGGAACCCATAGGGCCTCCGCTGGTGGCACAGGCGGTTGAGCGATGCACTGTGAGGCTGTCCACAGCCTCTGCAGCGCCTGTTCGATCCCGGCAAGCCGGCGAGGGTCCCACGTGGCATGGCAGACCTCTCCTGTCTCGCCCACTGCTCCTCTCAGCTGTGTATTTCTTCGGTCTGCCTGTTCTGTTCCCTGTTCTGTCTCTGGTGGATTCTCTCACCATACCGTGCATCTGGACTGTACCCCGGTTCTTGTATGAATAAATAAATAAATCTTAAAAAAGAAAAAAACTAGGAACCCATAAAAGTAAGCAGATATTGTGCAAAAATGGAAAATGATGTAAATAATATATAAAATAAATAAATAAAAATAAATAATAAAGTAAGCAGATAAAGTAAGCCTTGAGGAAATTATAAGACCAGATGAATATAAAGTTAGTTATCATGATAATATGCCATTCAGGGAGACACAAAACTTACAGACAAAAAGAATTGAACAAGGTAGGGAAAGCTATTTGAAACAACCAACCATCAATCTTAGATGTCCATTCCACAAATAGTTAAAAGGTCAATATGAATATAAAACACAAAAGAGTAATCTTCTAAGAATTGATCATTAGAAAATTAAAATAGAATCATTTAATGATGTCTTTAAATCTAGGAACTCTGATTAAATAATTTATCTATCGATTCTTTGGAGTATTTTAGATAAGCAGACTTCTGAGAATAATTACAATTTTCTTTCTTCCTTTACAATTTTTTTTACAATTACTTCATTTTCATGCATTACTGACTGATTAGAACTTTCATAAAATGTTGAATGAAAGTGCTCAGAACAGGCACCCTTGACTTTCACTTTTATTAAAAGAGATGATTACTGCACTAAAATAACAAAAAAGAGAGGAAACATACAAAAAAACATTGAATTAATCCAGAGAACAATAAAAGGAGAAAAAGAAAAGGAAGAACAACTTTGGCTAATAGAAAATAAATATTATAACTTTAAAACTGCATATATCAATAATTACATTAAAATAAATTCTTCAAATTTCTGCAATTACAATGCAGAGGTTATCAGTTTGAATAAAATAGCAAAATCCACTTATGTGCTATCTAAAAATAAATAAAGGGGATACAAAATGATATGCCATGCTAACAGTAATTATAAAGAAGCAGGATTGCTATAGCAGCATCAGACAGCTTCAGATATAGTCATATTACCAGAAAAATAAAAAAAAAACATTCATGATGGTAAATTTTGTAGAACATTTTCTGTGTGATATAGAAAGGTTTTAATTTGTTGCGATTTCCTCTGAAAGAGAATGACAATGAGAAAATAAATGGAGAAAATACCTCCTGAGACTGCAGTTATAATCCTAACTATAACTCATATCATATTCCAGACTTTAAGGAAGTTTCTGAAACTCTGAGCTAATGAATGTCATTTTTATAATCAAATTTGCTTAATAGTTCAATGAGCAAATAGATATAAAATGCTTAACTAAGGATCTGACACAATATAGGGACTCAAAAATTGAGGACCACAAACCTAAAGATAATGTGAAGATATGAATGTAGTAGGAACTTACTGGGGAAAATATGGGAGTTTAGTGGTTGGAAGAGTCTGGAGTAATAGTTTGACCACAGGAGATTGAATGAAGACCAGGATGAAGACCAGGGAACTGGATGAAGATCAGGGAAGGAGGAATGGAAAGAAATTGGAAGCAAGTATTGCAATTAAAGAAAAAATCAATTTTATTTTTCAGCATAACCATCTTTATTTATTTTTTTTTTTTAAGATTTAGTTATGCATGGAAGAGCTGGGGCACAGGCTACAGATGTAGGGGGTGAGAGGATTCACCAGAGACAGAGTGGGGAGCAGAACAGGCAGATCGACCGAAGTATACTGCTGAGGGGAGCAGCGAGTGAGACAGGAGAGGTCTGCTGCGCCATGTAGGTCACCTCCCTGGCTGGGGATCACACTGGTGTTGCAGTGGTTGAGGACAGCTTCCTAGTGCTGAGACTTAACCCCTTGTACCACCAGGGAGGCCCCAGCATAACCTTTAAAGAATGAAACTACTAATGTTTTTCAGGAGATATAAAATTTAATTCCTAGATTTGAGACAATGGACATAATTTCTGATATTTAAAAAACAGTAACATGAAAATGGGTAATTCTTACTAAAAAACTTTCATGTTCTTAAGTTTAGGAAGCAGTCTTCTATTACCATGTTGTTTACTTCCATTTAAAAAAAGAATTATATGAACAATGGTATTTTGATAAACAATGAGATTTAAAGACCTTGAGTAAAAGGTTTATTGAGTGTCAAAAAATATAAAGTAATACACAGGTTATCTTCAACATCCTAGATATTTTAATGCATAGGCTATATGATCCTGTTAGCTATACAAGGCTTATTTGACTTTTAGTGTTACAGTATCACAAAGTCAACTAATACCAATAAGCACTTTTGTGGTGTCTGACAAATAAGAAAAAATAAAAGACAGAAAGGCACTGTTAAGTAGTACATTTTTTAGCTAAAGAAATGAAAAATGGGCAGAGGAGCTATATAGACATTTCTCCAAAGATGACCTATAGATGACCAATAGACTTATGAAAAGTGTTCATCACCACTTACCATAAGGGAAATATAAATCAAAATCACAATGAGAACGACCCCACAAATTTATACCCTGACTTATTTTACAAGCAGTGTATTAGTCATGAATTATCTCAAAAACATTCTTATTTTATAAGAATAAGTCACTAAATCTTGACAACAAATTATGCGATTGATTTAAGTCACAGTCTGTGGGATTGACTTATAGTATTCTTAAATATCTAAAAAATTCTCATTTTATAGAACTGAATTGTTGGCTTAAAAAAAAAAAGGCTTTATTATTTATGCATACAAGAGCTGGGATACAGGCCAGAGATGTGGGGGGTGAGAGGATTCACCAGAGACAGAGTGGGGAACAGAACAAGCAGATTGACCAAAGTACGCTGCTGAGGGGAGCAGCAGGAGAGTCAGGAGATGTCTGCTGTGCCATGTGGGTAGCTCTCTGGCCGGCCTGTGATTGAACTCGTGCTGCAGAGGCTGTGGATTGCTTCGTAGTGCAATGCTTAACCCCTTGTGCCACCAGGGAGGTCCTGTTTGCATTTTGTGGAAAGATAGAAGTACTATAAAATTGAATCCCATTAAAAAAAAATTGAATCCCATAAGAGGTTAAAATGTCATGTCTATGGTGCAAAAATAGGTAACAAAAACCTGTAAATTTGTATAGAGGTAGCCTCTATGTAGCACGGTCCAATGGAAATTTAGTATTTTGGAGGCCAAACAACATTTGCAAAACACTCGTGAAATTTTTAATTTTCTAGTAATTACAATAAGAAAATGGGGAAATGGATAACATTAATTTTATTCATTTATTTTATATGACTCTTGATAAGAAATACTTTATTTTGACACATTACCCATTAAAAAACTAAAGGATGTTTTGCATTATTTTTCACTGTCTTCACAATTCCATACAGAGTTCAAAATCCAACTCATATGTGATTTGGGCTAGCCATATCTCAAGACATCAATAGACTCATATGACTAGACGCTACTGTATTGGGTGGTATTGTTTTAGAAACACTGTCAATTATCTACTAGATATGTTGTGGGGCATCCCTGGTGGGACAGGGATTAAAGACAGCACTATCAAGCTATTGCCAGCTACTGTGGCATGAGTCTGATCCCTGACCAGGGTCTGGCCAGGGAACTAACCCACATGGTGCAGCAGACTCTCCTGTCTTGCCTGCTGCTCCCCTCAGCAGTGTATTTCAGTAGAGTTGCCTGTTCTGCTCCCCCACTTTGTGTCTGGTGAACCCTTTACCCTCCCCAGCAGCTGTGGCTCACACCCCAGTTCTTGTATGCATAAATAAATAAATATTTTTTAAAAGATATGTTGTAATATTCTGAACTCTCTTAATGAAATGGGCTTTACCTCATTTTACTTGAATCACAAGGTACTTTTTGTGTGTATTTTGTTTTCCCTATTAAAGATTTATTTTTTATTTATTTACACATAGAAAAACAGGGGTGTAGAACAGAGTTGCGGAGGGTGGGTCAGAGGATTCATCAGAGACAGAGTAGGGGGCAGAACAAGAAGATCTACTGAAATACACTGCTAAGGGGAGCAGCAGGCTAAACAGGGGAGGTCTGCTGCACCATGTGGTTTAGCTCCCTGGCTGAGGATCCAACTCATGTTTCAGAAACTGCTGATAACTTGATATTGCTGAGACTTAACCCCTTGTGCCACCAAGGAGGCCCTGTATTCCCTTTTAGATAGAGATGTGTTACAGAGACATATAACTGAAGCTCTCAGTACCACACAATTCAAGTTCCTTAATAAATGACATACAACAATAAGGGGAGTGAATTCTTATTGCATGTCCAATCTAATAGGGCATCCTATGTTGACTCCACCCTAGTTATGCCATCTTAGAAAACAATTTCAGTTCAGACACATTTTCAACAATTTTTAAGAAAACTAAGAAATTGGGAATTTTATGCCAAATCATCAAATTTATAGGGGTTTACATATGTTTGTAAGGCACTTTTCCACTACATATAGCATAGGCTGTTTATGTGCCACTTGCCTGAAACTGAGGTCATGGTCTTTGGAACATGAAGGAAGCTTATTGCAAACACATACAAAGTTAACCTGGAAATGCCAAAATCTGCCTGTACCTTCTACCTCAAGATTGTGAAAACCCTTGAAAGAAAGTCCTCTACCTTATCTTATTCTTAATTTTACATCATATGTGTGTGGTATACATATGGTATACATATACACATGCATATATGCACACATGTGTATGTGCATATAACTAAAAATCTTGAAAGTAAAAGAAATCCCTATATCCATTTTTTTAACTTAAAATTACAAGAAGTGCCCCTTATTCTTGTAGTCTTGATTATATTAAATAAATTAATATTGGGGCAACCTGTTGGTGCAGGGGTTAAAGTCTCAGCACGATCAAGGTTCATCACCAGCGCTGGCTAGTGAGCTAATCCACATGGTACAGCAGACCTCTTCTGTTGTGCCCACTGCTCCACTCAGCAGTGAATTTCAGTAGATCCGCCTGTTCTGCTCCACACTCTGTCTCTGGTGAATCCTTTCACATACAACCCCATACCTCTGGCCTGCACCCCAGTTCTTGTATGCATAAATAAATAAAATAAATATTAAAAAAAGTAAATCAGGCCTCCCCTGGTGGCGCAGCAGTTGAGCGCTGGGCTATGAAGCTGCCTGCAGCCTCTGTAGCATCGGTTCGATCCCCAGCCGCCGGGGAGGGTCCCACATGGCATGCAGACCTCTCCTGCCATGCCCGCTGCTCCCCTCAGCAGTGTATTTTGTCAGTCTGCCTGTTCTGCTTCCTGCTCTGGCTCAGGTGAATCCTCTCACCCTCCCATACTTCTGACTGTACTCAGTGCTCATATAAACAAACAAACAAACCAACAAATAAATAAATAAATAAGTAAATAACCAACCAAACAAACAAACAAACAAACAAATAAATAAATAAATAGATCTTAAAAAAGTAAATCAATGATCTCTTATACACTTAAAATATTTCACAAAACTTATGTCTATATCCTCTTGAGAGTTCTTTCTCAGACTGATTTCTTATTTTTTGTCTGGTTTCCTGTTAAGTACTTTTGACATGAATCTGTCATGTTAAACTTATTTGATCTTTCTTTATTTTATGACCCAGGACATGCTTCTTCATGAATATGCACTGGACCATAAACATTAAAGGAGAAGAGAACAAACATTAGATTATGCTTTTGACACCACTATCATTCCATCTCACCCCATAAATTGGAAGAAGATAATCTCCTATACAGTTGCAAAAAATTCTAGCACTAATTCTAAATTTCTATACAACTTTCATATCATGTTTTCCTATACCTCCCTTTTCTCTTCTTCTGAAATTTAACTTAGAATGTTCCCCTCCAGGAGACCACAGAAAATTAGGCACTAGTATCCTTTTAGATATAACTTCAATGTAAGTGACAAAGGAACAGGGACAAGTAATATAGCTCAGAACAGCACACTATGTAGATGACTGCATCACCTCCTCTAGTCAACACTGCTTATTCTGGCAAGCCCTTGATATTGTTTTGGAGAGTTTGTAATGCTTTAATATTCTTTCACGTTGTCTCTTTTGATGAAGACAGTGATTATGCAAGATTATGATTCAATTCCACATCACAATTCATTTCACATATTCAATAAATATCAATTCATTCACACTTTACTAGCAAAAATTAGTAAAAACTTTGTTAGGATTGTAACCAAATACCAACAAAAACAAGAAGAAACAAGTTAACAAACTCAAGGGACACATCTTGCAAAAAGCTTTAAAACAGGAATGTCATTTTTTCCTCTATAGCAAGATACGTTGTTTCAGGGAGTTAGCCTAGCACAGTTCTCTCACAGCTTTGCCATCTTTGGCATGTTGCTTTTGTCGTCAAGGTCGTCAGTGATTATTGCTCTTTTATGCTTTATTTTCATAGCACAAGAAAGAAGAGAGAGAAGCAGAAAAATCTGTGTGACTCTGTTTTATTTAATTTAGGAAAAAAATAATAAATTTACCTGATTGACAACACCCCTCTCTCAGAAGAACTCTATTTATTGTGTCATTTACATTAAATTCATTTCATGGCACCCAGCTGCAGGGGATTTCAGAAAAATGAAAGGAAAGGAAGAAAACAGTCCAGAAAAGTTGCTCAGTAAATCAAACTTAAATGTCTGTTACAAATTTAACTTTGCAATTTAATGCCAAGCTATTGGTAGTACAGTTGTAAAGTTACAGGAAAATACTATATAGACATTTGATTATATTTAGTTGTATATTCAGTCCCATGACTGCAGCTCATCTTTATATACCATTCATATAAATTCAAAGTATGTGATGGATATTTTTAATGTATCAACTCAGCTATGCTACAGTACCTATTTAGCCAAGTCTTTATATCCAGGTGTTTCTGTAAAGACATTCTGCAAATGTGATCAAAATCCAGAATCAGTTGTCTTCAAGTAAAGGCAGTTACTTTCAATATTGTGGGTGGGTGTCATCTAGTCATTTGAAGGTATTAAGAACAAAGATGGAGGTTTCCCAGGTAGAAATATTCTAAGAATGGAGCATCAAGTCCTGCCTTTTTCCAGTGTGGTAGATTGCCCCAATAGATTTCATATTCAAGAGTGTAGCATCACCTGGCTGAGAGTCTACTCAGCCAGATGACTTTAAAAATTGCTGTAGCCAATTCCTTAAAATAAATAAATATTTATTTATTTATTTTAAGTATTTGCATATTTATTTATTTATACAAAAGCTGGGGTACAGGCCAAATCCGTGGGAGGGTGAGAGGATTCACCAGAGACAGAGCAGGGAGCAGAACAGGCAGACTGACGAAATACACTGCTGAGGGGAGCAGCATGTGACTACGAGAGGTCTGCCTCACCATGAGGGACTTTCCCTGGTGGGCCAGGAATCAAACCAGTGCTGCAGAGGCTGTGGACAGCTTCACAGCGCAGCACTCAACCGCCTATGCCACCAGGAGGGGCCCAAAATAAATTTTTAAAATAACTCTATTGATAGGTAGGTAGATGACTGGAAATATGCTTATCAGATAGGTAGATAAGTAGATATATAGGTAGGTTGATAGATAGATATGATAGCTCAGCAAATAGAAAGGGAAATAGATAAAGAGGGGTGGACATAAATATCTCCTGTTGATTCTGTTTCCCTGAGGAACCTGACTGATTCAAGGGTATATATTTAATCATATAAATAGAGTCAATATTTTCAATGCTAACTATGACATTTCATCAAGGGCCACACATTTTTACTGTGTGACTTAGGAAAATCCTTTTCCTTATATGACAACCAGGTATGTTTGCCACTTTGTAGAGACAGCATACATTACATTAAAAAATTACCACTATAACTTTGAAAAAGAAAGTTCACAGAAGCAAATGTATTTCCATAATGTATCAAATGGGTTATCATATGTAATAAAATCAAAACAATGTCTGGTATATAAGTACTGTATGAATGTTCTTCATCTTCTCATTATTGTAATTATAATGATAGTCCTTGAGAAGCTTAAAGCACATTTACACTAAGATGATTAAAAAAGTGACACCTTTGTTCCTGAGGTATGTGACATATGTTTTAAGGCAATAAACCATCAACTTCACTAATGGAACTAATAGGTTAATTTTCCCATGTTGCTTGAATTATTTCCCCAGGAAAATTAAATTTTCTTAATAGAAAATCTAATTTTATCTCAAGTAACTTGAAAATCTTAATTAGTGACACAAAAGCCATGTTAAAATTACTTAGATCAGAAATAAACACATCATTATACCAAAATAAACAAGTTGAAGAGCTACTGTAGTTTAGTTGGCATTCCACACACAGTATCTGGATAAAATAAGATACAAACAGGCAATTTCAAAAGGAAAGAATCAACATCCATCACATAAATTAAATTGATTAACTTTCATACTTAATCAATCACAGGCATGAATCTTACACAATCTACTTGTGACCTCAGTTACTTTGTTTAATCATGCACACCAATATCAGTGCAATGCTTGATTTTCCAATTAAAACAACTTTGCAATTAGATCTAATTAACGTGTTCCAATTAAATAGGTTAAATGCGGCAGTATTCAATAAATTTAAGCCCCCTACTTTTCTCATGGTGAAAAGGTTCTCTAAAATTGTTTGGATACATAATCCTTTTGGTACCACAGCTTAACAAAAGAAGTAAGAAAAGGTCAACAGCTTGGCTCAGAAATAACATAAGCCAGATTTGGTAGAGAAGAACAAGCATCCCAAATTTGTCAATTATCTCCAGGATCATCACATAAGCCGTTCATGATAGACCTATTAACAAGTTTCCAGCAGAAGTATTTGTTAGGGCCTCCCCGATGGCGCAGCGGTTGAGCGCTGGGTTGCGAAGCTGCCCGCGGCCTCTGCGGTGCTGGTTCGATCCCCGGCTGCTCCCTGGCCACCGGAGGAGGGTCCCACATGGCGCGCAGACCTCTCCTGCCGCCCGCTGCTCCCCTCAGCAGTGTACTTCGGTCCTTCTGCCTGCTCTGCTCCTGCTCTGGCTCTGGTGAATTCTCTCACCCTCCCGCGCTTCTGACTGTGCCCAGTGCATGTATAAACAAAACAAACAAACAGATAAAATAAATAAATAAAACATGCCTCTATTAAAAAAAAAAAAGAAAAAGAGAAGTATTTGTTAAAGGGATAGTTGCCCCTTTTTAGATGATGCAATTTTACAGCAGTTCTTCATAATTCATACATGAAGTAAATATGGTTTGTTGGGTTTTGAACCAGTAAACTCTTCCTTTGGACTTTGGTTGAAGTAATACACAGTAAATCTCCTGTCTAAATAACCCTAGAGGGAAAATGCGGTAAAAATTTGTGTGCATGTGTGTATGTGTGTGCATTTTTAGGCTTTCATTTGTAGGATTCTAACACCACACACCTCCCACTCCTGTTTCCATTAACCAAAAGAGCTCCTGATCTGATTAATATACTGTGAAAGGTATCAGTAAATCCCTTTTGAGAACGTACTACTATTAAGGAGCCATCAGTCTATAATAAGTCATATCAAGCAAAACTCAAGTGTCAGAGACTTCTGGGTCATGGAAGGGCAGCAATATGAAGCTAGCTCATTCTCAAGCCAGATAAAAGATAGGTATAAAAGACCCAAGTCGGGCCTCCCCGGTGGCACAGTGGTTGAGAGCTGGGTTGCGAAGCTGCCCGCGGCCTCTGCGACGCCGGTTCGATCCCCGGCTGCTCCCCGGTCACCGGAGGAGGGTCCCACATGGCGCGCAGACCTCTCCTGCCACCCGCTGCTCCCCTCAGCAGTGTACTTCGGTCCTTCTGCCTGCTCTGCTCCCTCCTCTGGCTCTGGTGAATTCTCTCACCCACCCGCACTTCTGACTGTACCCAGTGCTTGTATAAATAAATAAATAATAAATAAATAAATAAATAAATAAATCTTTTTTAAAAAAATAAAAAAATAAAAGACCCAAGTCTTTCCAGTTAAACCATTCTGCTGTATGTATGCTTTTTGAATTCTTTGAAAGTTCTGTAGTTGCTTAATATAAAGAAACTTATGGGCCTCCCCGGTGGTGCAAAGGGTTAAGCACAGCACTATGAAGCTATTGCAGCCTCTTCAGCAGGAGTTCGATCCCTGGGCGGCCAGGGAGATACCCACATGGTGCAGCAGACCTCTCCTGACTCGCCCGCAGCTCCCCTCAGCAGTGTATTTCGTCAATCTGCCTGTTCTGCTTCCCACTCTGTCTCTGGTGAATCCTCTCTCACCTCTTGCCTGTACCCCAGTGCTTATATGCATAAATAAAAATTAATCTTAAAAAAAAAGAAACTAAACAGGTGAACATAGCTGTTATATGTAACACAGTTGTTGCATTGCTATATTTATATATAGACTTCAATCTCTTAGTTCTTTACTCATTTCCTTCACTTTCAATGAACATATAGTCTACTAAAAATAGGGCCATATTTTAAAACTATCAGTGCATAACCTGAATTTCAGTAAATTTACCTAATTTACCTCGATCATTGTGCTTTTTTTTTTAAAGATTTATTTATTTATACAAGAACCGGGGTACAGGCCAGATGCGGGGAGGGTGAGAGGATTCACCAGAGACAGAGCTGAAAACAGAACAGGCAGACTGATGAAATACACTGCTGAGGGGACCAGCGGGCGAGACAGGAGAGGTCTGCTGCACCATATGGACCCTCCTGGCCGGCCAAGATCAAACCCACGCTGCAGAGGCTGCAAACAGCTTCACAGAGCAGCACTCAACTGCCTGCACCAGCAGGGAGGCCCCTGATCATTGCACTTTTTACACATTTTAAAAGCAGATATATTCTGCTCTGTACTATATTAGGCAAAGGTATCTGACTCTAGACATCTACTCCAAAGAGATAATGAACACAACTTTTCTTGAATTTAAAAAATAAGAGAGACTTGAGTTTTCATGTACCTCCAAAAATGTATAATATATACATTATACATTTTTATATAGTATACATACATACATATATACATATGTATAATATATAATAAATATGTAATAGCCATAGTTATTAGTACATGCTTTGTATGTGGTGGGTCATATTGACCGATGTAATGATGATATTTTAAAATTTAAAAAATATATATTTATACATATTGTAATTTGCCTTTATATAGAAAGGAATGTTGGGTATTTCTAAGCAGGTGTTGGAGAGCAAAAAATATACTCAGCTGTGTTCTTGCCATATCAAGATGAGGATACTGCACAGACTTCTCGATCACAATATAAATTATCCTATTAAGTGTTCTCAGTCTAAGGTCACTTGGTTGTAAGGAAGTAGTCATCTTATGTTAAAAACCTCCAAAGTTACAGAAGCCAAATTTCAGGTAGACCTTATGAATATAATAAAAGTTTCTAGGAACTAAATTAATATTTTCCCTTTCTGAAGGGTTTCATGTTCTCCCTTCTCTAAAAAATCCTAGCTGACATAATGTAATTATCTGCAAGGGCTGTACAGGCAGACTGATGAGGTTCGAACTCCTATAGTACAAATATAGTCTTGTGTTATGAAACTTCTATTATAAAAATTATTTTAAATAATATTATTTTAAAGTAAATTTTATTATTAAAAGTATTAAACTGATTTTGATTCAATTGTCACCTCTAAAACAACATTGACCTCATACATTTGTCTTGTAAACTAGAGTGATCATTTATGAAGCACTGGCAGAAGTGCTTGACCAGTTGTAAATATTCAGTGACCAAAGTCCTGTATCTTCTACTTTTCTTTGGTTCATGATTCCAAGTGGCTTAAAAACATAGTAACATGACATCAGCAGCCTTTAAGATGTATACTCTAAGGGAAGAAATCTTCAAACATTTTCTATGATAATATAGCTGACCACAATTTTGAAGATGTGTTTCTGAAACTGTTACACTGTATAGCAGGGCAAACCAAATGAGTAACTCTATTCTATCATTTCTGTTCTTTTTGAAAACTGGTTTTCTCAGTGTGGGAAAAATGAAACCCTGATACAAAGTTACAGAGATTAGATAAAATCCTTTTAGACCTGAATTCAGTTGGAATGGGAAGGAATTTTAACTTTAAAGAGCACAGAATATACTGCATCTTTTTTTTTTTTTTAAAGTCAAGTGTGTCCAGTGAAAAGGCCTAGAAACAATGTCAAATTCAGTAGCAATCACCTGTAATGAGACCATATTCTTAAAAAAAAAAAAAAAAAAAAAAACTATTTCTAGATGAAAATAGCCAGACTTCACTGGCAAAACAGTTGGTTCCACAGCTAGATTTGAAAATGTACTTGATAAAGCAAAACATTTGTCATACCAAAATATAGGAAACTATAAAGTACTCTGACATCATGCCAAAAGAAACAAACAAAAAACACACAAAACTGGGAGCCAACTTGAAGTGCCCTCTTTTTACCAGAGTGGACATTTGGAAACTAATATAGACAAAAAGTTCAACAGATTGCATCGCATCAGACATTTTAAAAGTCACAAATTGATATTAATATATCCTTCGTTCCTTAAAACCCAGAACTTTGCAGTTGGAATATACATTATTTTGAAATGTATCCAAAAGGGATTTTGATTCTTTATAGAAACTATGTCATTGACAGTAAAGTAGACATGGATAAATTTCTTTTCATGTAACAATTTCAGTTTATAAATGGGATGATAGGGTAAGAATGTAATCATATTACCACCAGAAATGAATAAAAGAGCTAAACACTGATCATCAGTTGTGCTAACACCACAAAAGACAAGATATTATATTGTTCCCGGTGAAAAAAACAGCTTTGAAGAAGTACTCTTAAAAAAAGCAGACTTGTTCGGGCCTCCCCAGTGGTGCAGTGGTTGAGCGCTGGGTTGCAAAGCTGCCCTCAGCACCGGTTCGATCCCCGGCTGCCAGAAGAGGGTCCCACATGGCTCACAGACCTCTCCTGCCACCCGCTGTACTTTGTCAGTCTGCCTGCTCTGCTCTCCCCTGTGGCTCTGGTGAATTCTCTCACCCTCCCGTGCTTCTGACTGTACACAGCGCTTGTATAAATAAAATAAATAAATCTTAAAAAAAAAAATCCAACTTGAACCTTGAAAATTTTATATCAACTCTCTCCAATACAACTCTTTACTATTATGGGAATGTTTTAATTAACTTGAATTTAAATAACCACATCTATAGAGGGGTTCCCATACTGGAAATTCATTAGATTTAACTACTGAAGAGAATATGAAAATCAACCACAGGAATATAATCATCCAAAAACAAGCTGGGAGCATCTCCTCAGATATAAAAAACCTGTGGAGGGCAGGGCAGGGGAGGAGATTCCTACAAACTAATGGAACATAAGAGACAAGCTAATGAAGCACAATATGTGAACTTGTTTGGGATATTTACCAAGTGAATAAAATGTAAAAAAAAAAAGAACCTTATTAGAGAATTTGAAGTTTTAATGCTGATTAAATATTTCACAATAATTAACAATTACTATTCGAGGTAGAAAAAATGGTATTGTGGTTACTTTTTATGAATACTTATGCTTTAACAATAAACCTTCATTTTTATGGATTAAAAATGTGTTCTCTGCAATTTACTTCAAAATAATGCAATATGGTAAGCGGATGTATATGAAAAACAATGACCCATGTGATGATAATTATTGAAGACGAAATGAGTACGTATTGATTCAAAGGAAGTCCATTTAATTTAGTAAATGATAACCATATATAATTAAATATTTGTAAGTGTATTAATGAATACATTTTCGCACATTATTTTAAAAGGAGAAAGCTTAAAGATATAATGAAAACACACAAAAAGAATCTTGTTAGTATTTTATCATAATAAACTAAATATTCTGGTATTATACCAATAAGTTTAGATGATGAGTATTTTAGTAAATTCATTCATTTCATTTCACAACTGTAGTGTTATTTTTAATGAAGTTAGAAACTAAATTAAATAACAAATAATTTATCTGTTAGTCAGATCTCTGTGATGATCTAACATATCTAAGTATAATAATCAATTCTATCTTGCCACAATTGGCTTGCAGACCAGGCTGGAACTGAAAGGGTAGCTGGCTTCAAATTTCCCCCTACTTCTTGATTTTGTGATCACATTTGCTGAGATCGATTCTTTAAAGTTAGTAGCTAAGCAGTTACAGGAGGACTTGTTGCATCTTTCATGTAGTCTCAAGAGCAGTGGCAGAGAGGTGATTTTCCAGGTTTTAAACTGGAAGATAGACTCAACTCTAATTTACGTTTTCTTGTCAATTAGCAAATAGAAGACAAGAAGACTGATACCGCCAAGTATACAAGAACTTGGGAGTAGATAAATCAGTCACATATGTCCCTTCCCCAAAAACATCAGTTAGATTCCCCCCTCTTATGGAGGAAAGTGTGAATAAGGAGAACAGAATAATACCAATTCTGAAACAGTAAAGTTCCAGTTAGAAGAATAATGTGAGAGGAATAAACTTCTTAATACCCCATTCCCCCTTAAACATCCACTTACTCTATAATGAGCTATGTGAAATTGTCAAGAAAATAAGGAGCAGCCTTCAACTGGTGGAGAAAGCTATGATTCTGACCTAGTAGAAATTAAATGATGGGACATTGCTAAAAATATTCATGAAAGTCAATTCAACTACTTAATATTGACAAAGAAATGCCACAAAAAACACACACATACACAAACAGCTTCCACAAACAGAAGAACTTGTCATCTGCCATTCTAACTGCCTTGAAATGTTTATAACCTGGGAAATGTTTCTTATTCATTATCATACCTAACACATAGTAGTGAACATATCTTCTTCCAGAAAGGAAACATCTGGGATATATTTCTCCTTTTATAAAACACACCAAAAACATCGACAACATGTTTGATACTCTTAACCTCAGGCTTGTCATGCCCTCATCTGTCAACAAGTTTTGTTTTCATGAAAGCTTCCAATTCAAGACCTTCACTGTGAAGCATAGTTAATTAATGACCCCTTCCCCCTTGGAAAACAATAGGGAAATTCTTCAAATATTGAAACTAGACGTAGTCTATGATCCAGCAATTTCACTCCAAGGATAGAAACTCTAATTTGATGGTACAAATTCTTTCCTATGTTCATTGCAGCATTATTTATTACAGCCAAGTTAAGGAAACAACCTAGGTGTCTAGGGACAGATGAGTGGATTGAGAAAATATGGTATATATATGTAGTTGGCCACTAGTCAACTACAAAAAGAGGTTGTCATTTATGTTAACATGGATGCAACTGGAGGGAATTTTGCTAAGTGAAATAAATCAGGAGAAAGAAAAAAATACCAGATGACTTCACTTGCATGTGGAACTATTAGGAAACAAAACAGAGGAATAACCAAAAAAAAAAAAAAGCAACCTAGAAATATGATTACTTAATTAAAGGGATGGATGGGGAGGGTGCAAGATGAGAAACCAATGGCATTAGTATGTTGCCCAAATCATAGTATTAATAGCTGCTTATTGATGGTAAAATAAACACAATCCCTGCAGACTAAATCCAATGTCACCTGGTCACATCAGTGCCACTTTTTACATTTATGCCCTATGAGAATGGCTCTGAGTTCTATACATACAAGAAATTAGATCACTGAAAATATTTTCCACTTATATATTGGATTCCCCAAAGACACATTTCCACATGACTAATAATTCAGTGTCACAAAGTCATCAAGTTATGCCTAGGATATTCTTCACCTGCTCCAGATGTCTAATCATCATTTAGTACATTCCAAGTTATTTGTACTCAAATCACTCAAATCACTCAAAAACTGTTGCCACTGCTCATGGGCCTTATTAGATAAACACTGGTGGGAACTTCCTTATGGAGTCTTGCTTTCTTATGCTTCTAACACTGGAGTTTTCAAAGTGCCAGCCAGAATGGGGAAGTGATGAGGAAATTCCTTCTCAGATTTGTATTATCCTTTTCTTAAGGATCATGAAAAAAAAAGGACTTTCAATTTTTACTTCATATCCTTCTAAATGTACCAAGTCAAATACGTACAAATATTTCCTTTAAAGCCTTTATACTCTTCTCCCCTGAAAAATCTGGCCCCTAAACAAAATTTCACATATCATTAAAAGCAAAAAGAAAAATAAAACTTGTGTGCATGGTCTGGAGTGAGGGAGAGGTAATGCTGCAGATTTGACAAGGGAAATTATTTCATCATATCACAAATTCACTATCTGGCATTCTCGATGTATTTCAGAATTCAAAACGATTTTATTTTAGGAAGAAAGCACTGCTTACTATTTAGAACTGCCATTAGTTAAGTCTTTGTCAAAACATATGACTCTTCATACTTTTCCTATCAGGTCAGATGAAGATTTCAAATGAAATGATTCACAAAATTTTATATTTAGAGCTGTTTGTATTTTAGAATTGCATTTAGGAGATCATGGACTGTGTTATTGCTTGGTCATCACCCATGATTGCTCTGTCTACTGTTGCTATATGCTGTTGTTAAGTTCTCCCTCGGTTTGCATAGTGCCAGAAAGTGATCATCAATTCAAAGCCCCAGTTCTTTTCATTTTTCATAGACTATGATAACAGTGTGATTATTTCTCAATTTTTTAGAAATTTAATAGTAAAGAATGAAAATACACCTCTCATTCCCCTTCCCCCATAGAATGTGTCTGATTTACAGTTGTTTGTTTATTTTTGTTTTGTTTTTGCGATGTTTTTTATTGTTATTATTTTTTTTCCTAATGCCTTATTTGGTTTGCCTATATTCCTCCTGTAAGTGAAATCATCCAATATTTTCCATTTTCCTTCTGACATATTTCATTGAGCATATTCCCTTCTAGATCCATCATGTTGCTGTGAATGGCATTAGCTTATCTTTTTGATTACTGAATAGTATTCCATTGTGTATATATACCACAACTTCTTGAACCAGTCATCTATTTTTGGGCATTTGTGTTGTTTCCAAGTCTTACTTATAGACATAGGGGTACAGATATTCTTTTGAATTAATGTTTTTTGTGCCCTTTGGGTAGATCCCTAGTACTTGAATTGCTGGGTCATATGGTATCTCTATTTTTAGTAGACTGAGGATCCTCCATACAGCTTTCCATAGTAGTTGGACCAGTTTGCATTTCCACCAGCAGTGTAGGAGAGTTCTTTTTTCACCACATCCTCGCCAATATGAGGGATCAAAACAAGGGAGGGAAGAGCCCAAGGGACTATGGTAATGGTGCATCGGTGAACTGGTTGTGGAAGAAAAGAAAAAGAAAGCAAATATCATAAAAAAAAGAAAAATAATATCAAATATATATAAACAAATGAAACATTAAAAATGACAACAACAAAAATAAAGAGAAAGAAAAACTCAAAAAAAAAATGTACTCAAATCAGATAGGTCAAACCTATTAGTGCAAAAGCAGAGAAAATTTATACCAAATAAATGTGTCCATAAGATAATTGGTCACACTGTAAATGTAACAAAACTACAGAGGGAAACTGTACTGAATCTGTATTATGATCTACTCAAATATGAATTAAGAGTCAGTGTGAAAAAAACGAATGAAAATATCAGAATTTAGTTCACTACCCTTTTCTTAGCTCTAGTGTGCATTTGCACTTAAATTAACTTTGCTCTCATGTTAAGAAATTAAAAACTATCTGTTTTCATGAATTTCTTAGATGTGTATGCAGTATTTGGAGGAAAACTTCATATATGTATTTGAATGACAGAAATATATTGGATTTACAGGATTTAATGTAAATGGGCCAAAGCACAGTGTTTAAAAAGAATGAGCATAAAAGGTAGGGTAAAGGCCTAATGTTTCAGGTAGCAAGAAAGACAGAATTCTATCTTGTCTGTCGTTGCTGGGGCCTGACTTCCTTTTTGTTAGCTCAATCTAAACACCACATTTTTGTGAATATGCATTACATTCATTTTGGATTATTTAATTTAACTTCCTTTCCAGATGAACTAGCTTTATTAAATGCTTTCTATGGATGGGCAAACAGAGTTTATGCAGGCTATAAATATCTATGATTAGTTTGGTATAGTATATTGCAATCTAAGGTGTAGCAATTATACATAATATTTTCTTCCAGTTTGATAAACCATTTGGGAACAAAAAAAGAAAGAGAAAATGGAAAGCAATTAATGCAAACCCATGCATTTATGACATTTGCAAACCTTGTATTTCTCTGAGCTCCTGTTCAGAGCATAGTTGCATACAGAATTGATATACTGATATAAATACAAGATGAATGGGTATAATCTAAAAGTAATATTATTTGTGATACCAGTTAATTCAGATCAATTCCTAAAGCTGAACACTCTCACACACCATTATCTACTACATCTGTTGTTCTGATATATCTAATATTCTAATAGATAGATAGATAGATAGATAGATAGATAGATAGATACACACACACACACACACAACACACACACCCCTTTATTATGTAAAACAGCCTAGGACATATAAATAGAGTTAAAAACTTATCCCTGCTTTCAAGGCCTCATGCTTTGGAGCATATATACAAGAACACATAATACAGAGTAGATTATAGTAAGTGCTTCAATAAAGACATAACAGAAATACAAAATAATGCAGATGAGGGAGAGTTGCCTGCTGTTTGGGAGAAATGGAAATGTTGAGATGGATGTGGCATCTGAATAGGTTCTTGAAGGACAAATAGGACTTTAAGGAAAAAGGAGATAAAGTATAGAATCATTCCAAGTGGATAAATCACATAAGTAGGAATAAAGAGACACACTGTTGCATGATGTGCCTGAACCACAGGTGACAGAGCATAAATGATTTTGTGCTAGATTTTTGTGTCCATTTGAACTTTCCATCACATCTTAAAATGAGTATTCCCCAACAGTATACGTATTTTCTTTCAACCTCCAGCCCTATTCTTTCATTTCTCCATGCCCCAAACCCAACACCCAAAAAAGCATTGCCCAAAGCCCCTGAAATCATTTCACTTCCTTTTATTATATTAAATATGCCCTAACTGTTTTCTTGTTCATTTACGCTTAATACTTATATGAAACAATATTTAAAGACATATGATATAATAGACAATAATGATTAAAAAGTGGAGCTTTCTCTTGCTAAGATCACAGAAAATAAATGATACCATGATATATTAAATATTATAAGAGAGTTGTGGAAAATACTATAGAAGTATTGGCATAATTCTGCTAAGTTTAGTCAAAATTGGCCTAGCACCTACAATGTAGTAAGTAGCCTGTTAATCATTGAGAAATTAAAGATGAAAGCAACTTTGGCCTTGCCCTCCAGTTGCTCAAAGTCTAATGAAGTATACCTAGAACAAACAGATAATTACACTACAGCTAAGAATAGAGACTGAGGTGTGTCCATAATAGAGACTGACAAAAACTACTGGAAGAGAAAGATGGGTTAAGGAAAAGTTTGTGGGTTTTTTTTTTGTTTGTTTGTTTTAAAGATTTATTTATTTATGAATACACAAGCTGGGGTGTAGGCCAGAAATGTGGGGTGGGTGAGAGGATTCAGCAAAGTGGGAGGCAGAACAGGCAAATTGACTGAAACACACTGCTGAGGGGAGCAGCGGGCAAGACAGGAGAGGTCTGCTGTGCCATGTGGGTTAGTTCCCTGGCTGGGATCAAACTCATGCCGCAGTGGCTGTGGACCGCTTTATAGTTGTATCTTAACCCCTTGCACCACCAGGGAGGCCCAGGTTAAGGAAAATTTTGTCTTCTATATGAAACTTGCCTTGATTAACATAACCCTTTAAATTGATCAAGTTGTTGAAAATGAGTCCTCTGAGGGCCTCCCTGGTGGCGCAAGGGTTAAGACACAACCTACGAAGATGTCCGCAGCCTCTGCAGCATGAGTTTGATTCTCTGGCCCTCCAGGGAGCAACCCACATGGTGCAGCAGACCTCTCTTGACTCACCCGCTGCTCCCCTCAGCAGTGTGTTTCAGTCAATCTGCCTGTTCTGCCCTCCCACTCTGTCTCTGGTGAATCCTCTCTATTTATGTCAGTCTGGCCTATACCCTAGCTCTTGTATTCATAAATAAATAAATCTTAAAAAAAAAGAAAAGAAAATGAGTCCTCTGAGTAGCTTAGGAGCAACCATAAAACAACAAGGACTAGTTAGTGGAACACAGGGAATAAATATTTGGTGTATGTATGCTCATACTTGAAAGAGTCAAGGGAAATAAAAGGTGTGAAAACTAAACTTCAGACATGGAAAATATCAATATTTTTCTTGGAGGAGATTTCTTTGCACTTTTCAAAGTCCAGATGTCTGTCTTGATAGGTATTTATGTCAGTCCCCATAGATGAAGAGTTGAGGATGATATGAGAAAGGCACTGGGTTTGGCAGTTAGAATTTATAATAGAGTGACTTGGAGAGAGGGGTGAAGAGAGTGTTATAAGAAAGGGGAGAGAAAAGGGATGAGTCCATAGAAAGAAATGACCTGACTGGAGAAAAAGGGTTTTCTTGTTACCAATAACATCCTCCCTAGTCAGCTGATTCTCCAAATATTTGTCAAGTATGCCTTGTTAGCTCTATGGGCTAGGAGCACTTAGGATTCTTTATTTCACTCATCTTATTTTTTTTTTTTTTTAAAAACTATTCTTTTTTTTTTTTTAAAGATTTATTTATTTATTTATTATTTACAAAGCATTGGGTACAGTCAGAAGCGGGGGAGGGTGAGAGAATTCACCAGAGCCAGAGTGGGGAGCAGAGCAGGCAGAAGGACCGAGGGACACTGCTGAGGGGAGCAGCGGGCGGCAGGAGAGGTCTGCGCGCCATGTGGGACCCTCCTCCGGTGGCCGGGGAGCAGCCGGGGATCGAACCGGCGCCACAGAGGCCGCGGGCAGCCTCGCAACCCAGTGCTCAACCGCTGCGCCACCGGGGAGGCCCTCACTCATCTTATTTTAGCCACCTATTTGTCTTCCACCTCTCAAAATGTTGTGCGCGATTTAATTTTATCTTAATTTAACCCCCTCCCACCGGGTTATTTTAGAGCATTCACATTTAATTATTTGATCTAATCTGTGCTACACTGAAGAATAAATTCTAATTTGTCATTATTATTATCTATAGTTGATTAAGTTCTAGCCCCACTATACCTACATATAACTGTAGGATCATATCTCCAATAGCTGTATGTGTGTTTATGCATGTGTGTATAATTTCTATACTTATAAAACATATGTATATGAGCAATGTTGCTCATTTGCTATGTACTTTTGCTTCATTATCATATACAGTGGATTCATTTTATCCATATAAAGCAGAGTTACCAATAGCTGGCAAGTTTCACCAAAGAGGACTCTAACCTAGGTTCAGATTAAAAACTATATATGAAAAATTAAAATGAGTGATAGCATCAGTATCCATTTCTAGAAGTACCAGTTATGAAAGATTTCAGAATAATAGGACAATCTAAAAACTAGACACTTCCTCTGTTTTCCCCAGATGTAGATGGTGTATCAGTCAGGCAGGCAGTCACATTCATTCACTTGTACTACAAGGAACACACATTGCATGATGTGAAGGATTCGCTGACATTTCTGTAAGTTCATTACATAATGGTTTCTCACAAATTTGAGTGTTATCAGAGGCAGTCTAGTCATTTTTCTCTAGATAATCTATCTGTATTTCTGAATTGAGGAAACAGTAAGTGACATTTCTGTGATTCAGGAAACGAACATCAACTTCAGAGAATTGTAATAAACTAATATCCATGGCTGACTTCAGGATAGCCATGGAAAATAATGTTGGGAACCTGTGGGCATCATGGTTAGTACCAGAGCTTTAACAAATAATGCATGAAGTAAAACTTACTGCAGCTGCCATAAACTGCAGAATGTAAACTTCACTTTAAGTAATGCTCTGTGTTAAAAGCCTTTCTGGGAGCCTCCCTGGTGGCACAAGAGGTTAAGCGTCAGCATTATGAAACTATCACAGCTATGGAACCACAAGTTCGATCTCTGGCTAGGGAGGTGACCCACATGGCGCAGAAGACCTCTCCTGTCTTGCTACTCCTCTCAGCAGCATATATTTCATTCAATCCACCTGTTTTGTTCCCCACTCTTTCTCCGGTGAATGCTCTTACCCCCCACCCTCTGGCCTGTACCCCAATTCTTGTATGTATAAATAACAAAAACATAAAAAATAGATAAAGCCAAGGAAAAATATTCTTCATTTTTCAAAACACAAACAAACAAAAAAAGCTGTTCTGTAGATGCTGAGAAGCTTTTGACAAACTACAATACCCATTTATGATAAAGACCTTTGAATTTCTCGGGATTCAAGGAACATACCTCAACATCATAAAGGCCATATATGACAAGCCCATAACCAATATCATTCTCAATGGTGAAAAGCTGAAAGCATTTTCCTTAAGATCTGAAACAAGGGCCTCCCCCGTGGCACAGCAGGTGGAGCGCAGCGCTGTGAGGCTGTCTGCAGCCTCCACAGCACCAGTTTGATTCCTGGCCAGCCAGGGAGAATCCCACATGATGAGGCAGACCTCTCCTGTCTCGCCTCTCAACAGTGCTTTCCATCTGTCTGCCTGATCTTCTCCCGCTCTGTCTCTGGTGAATCCTCTCACCCTCTCGTGACTCTGGCCTGTACCCCAGCTCTTGTATAAATAAAAATAAATCTTAAAAAAAAAAAGATCTGGAAGAAGACAAGGATGTCCACTCTCACCACTGCTTTTCAATATAGTACTGGAAATCCTAGCCAGAGCAATAAGATAAGAGAAAGATATACAAGGAATCCAAATAGGGAAGGAAGAAGTCAAACTATCACTATTTGCAGATGATATGATAATATACATAGAGAACCCCAAAAACTCCACAGAAAAACTAATTAAACTAATCAATCAGTTTAGTAAAGTAGCAGGATACAATATCAACACGCAAAAATCAGTAGCCTTCCTATGCAGAAACAATAAATCTGAAGAAGAAGAAATCAAGAAAACCATCCCTTTTATTATTGAAATAAAAAAATCAAATACTTGGGAATAAAC